>NC_056433.1:72506515-72549015 GCF_018296145.1 Oncorhynchus tshawytscha
AAAAGAGACAGGTAAAATGCGCGCTAACCAAGGTTGCCAGGTGCACGGTGTTTCCTGCGACACATTGGTGCGGCTGGCTTCCGGGTTGGATGCGCGCTGTGTTAAGAAGCAGTGCGGCTTGGTTGGGTTGTGTATCGGAGGACGCAGGACTTTCAACCTTTGTCTCTCCCGAGCCCGTATGGGAGTTGTAGCGATGAGACAAGATAGTAGCTACTTATTTATACTTATTTATTAAACAATTGGATACCATGAAATTGGGGAGAAAAAGGGGTAAAAATGTTAAAAGAAGTGAGAATTGGCAAGAAAGCAAGAGAAAAGTGGAAATCAGAAAGAAAACATGAAGATAGAGAAAGAGAGAATGAAAGAGGGAATAAAAGAGAGTCAGTCTGCAACAGAGACGGGGATGCAGGCCATCTAGTGGGTTTAAGCATTAGCACACACACACACACACACACACACACACACACACACACACACACACACACACACACAGAAAAACTGACAAACACATTAGTTATGTATCCAGTAACAGTACAGTACCTACCAAGAGAAGTAGTCATGATGAAGAGACTTTCAGAGGACTATCCCACTGTGTCTGTCTGGAGAAAAACAGAGCTGTACACTGCCACTTCCACAGCTCCCTCTGTCTGTCTGCTAAACAGATCTTCTCTCGTTCTCTCTCGCACTCTCCCTCGCTCCTCTCCTCTCCCTCCCTCCTCTCTCTCTCTCTCTCTCTCTCTCTAAACTTGACTTATCTTTTTTTCTCCTGAATCGCCTTCCTTTGTCTCCTGTGGCTCAGCTGGTCTTGTCCATGTGGAGCTGAAGACTGTCTGCCTCCCTCCCGGCACAAATGAGAGACTCTTTTAAATGAGAGAACTGTATTTTCTCTCCCCCCACTCTATCACTCTCTCACTGCCCCTTTCTCCCCTCTTACTCTCTCTCTCTTCCCTCTTTCGCTCCTCTCTCTGTCTAGTTGCTCTATCGTAAGGCAGCAGTGTGAGCTCTGTTTGAACTCCTGTGGTTGGCAGCAGGCTGAATGAAGTCATTTAGGATCTGGAACAGAACAAAACAGACTAACCATGTTCCATTCCTCCACTCCCAGTTGGAAAATAGTTCCCTGTTAGCTACAGACTTGTTGTGACACTTCTTGAGTCCAAATTCTCTAGGAGGGAGCGAGGGAGGGAGGAGAGGAATAGGCCCCCTCCCCTTCTCTCTCTTCCCCTCCTTCTCTCTCACTGACCACTCTGCATTGTCTCCTACAATCTGTTTCCTCCAATCAAAAGGCCTTCCTGAAGTTCAGGGGTCGCTCGAGTCCTTTTAAGGCGGTGGAGGGTGTTGAACTCAGGGTTCTATAGCCTCTCTGTCAGGGCATGTGTCACTACTCCCACCATCTGCTGCCCAAACACACATACACACGCACACACGTGTGCACGCACAGGCATACACACAAACAGGCATGGAGACATACTGACCGTGTTTCCTGCTACGTAAAATCTGATTGTGTTAGATTGTGTATCTCTTTTTTACTACTAACATATGGTACTCGACTTGTCCTATTTTACTTGTCCTATTCTATCATCACAAGCTCTGCTTGCTGCTCGTCAGTCAGGAGTTACCGTTATGAGGAATGTGTATCTAACATCATGATCCCTGCTAGTACAGTATGTATCATTTATCTTATTACAGTACTTCTCATGGTTTACTGTAGTGAGTTAGGCTCTCCTTTCCCATGTCATTCTACAGCAGCACTACTCTACAGCTGTACTGTTAGCCAGCCTGCCAGCTTAGTAGAGTATGACACTGGCCCAGTCAGTGTAGTCAGCTCAGCTTTCCCCATTGTGACTGTGTCTGTGCCTCGATTTAGGTCGGCCAAAACTATAAATGGCGGTGTTCGTCTTAGCAATCTCATTGGAATAAAGACCTCCTCCATTCCTGTCATTATTGAAAGAGATTGCGATAATATCTTACATCTCAAAATAGGACTACTTAATGTTAGATCCCTCACTTCCAAGGCAGTCATAGTCAATGACCATAACCTTGATTTGATTGGCCTGACTGAAACATGGCTCAAGCCTAATGACTTTACTGTGTTAAATGAGGCCTCCCTTCCTTAATACACTAGTGTACCGCAAAGGTGCAGATGTTACTAACATTTATGACATCAAAACAAAAGACTGCGTTTTTGTATTTTGAGCTTCTAGTCATGAAATCTATGCAGCCTAAATCAATCACTTTTAATAGTATACAGTGTTCCTCACTGAGTTCCCTGAATTTCTATCAGAGCTTGTAGTCATCGCAGATAATATTCCAATTTTTGATTACTTCAATTTTCACATGGAAAAGTCCACAGACCCACTCCAAAAGGCCTTCGGAGCAATCATCAACTCAGTGGGTTTTGTCCAACATGTCCCCAGACCTACGCATTGCCACAGTCATACCCTGGATCTAGTTTTGTCCCGTGGAATAAATATTGTGGAACTAAATGTTTTTCCTCATAATCCTGGACTATTGGACCATCATCTTATAACCTTTGCAATCAAAACAAATCATCTACTCAGACCCCAAGCAAGCCGCACTATAAATTCTCAGACATCCCAAAGATTGCTAGATGCCCTTCCAGACTCCCTCCACCTACCCAAGGACATCGGAGTACAAAAATCAGTTAACCACCTAACCGAGGATCTAAATTGAACCTTGCGTAAAACCCTAGATGCAGTCGCACCTCTAAAAACAAAAAACATTTGTCACAATAAATGATCTCCCTGGTATACAGAAAATACCTGAGCACTGATGCAAGCTTCAAGAAAATTGAAACAGTAATGGCGCGCCACCAAACTGGAAGTCTTCTGACTGGCTTGGAAAGACAGTATGGTGCAATGTCGAGGAGCCTTCACTGCTGCTTGATCAGCCTACTTTTCCAAGCTAATTGAGGAGAATAAAAACAATCCAACATTTATTTTTGATACTGTTGCAAAACCAACTAAAAAGCACAATTTCCCAAAAGAAGATGGCCTTGACTTCAGCAGTGATGAATTCATGAACTTCTTTGACAAAAAGATCACGATCATTAGGAAGCAAATTACAGACTCCTCTTTGAATCTGCGTATTTCTCCAAAACGTGGGTCTGCACAGACCTGCCAGGACCTGGGATCAATAGAGACTATCAAGTTTTTTTATCCTGTATCTCTTGACACATTCACAAAAATAGTAATGTCCTCTAAACCTTCCTACTGGCCCCTATTCCAACTAAACTACTGAAAGAGCTACTTCCTGTGCTTGGCCCTCCTATGTTGAACAAAATAAACGGCTTCCTATCCTCCGGATGTGTACCAAACTCACTAAAAGTGGTAGTAACAAAGCCTCTCCTGAAAAAGCCAAACCTTGACCCAGAAAATGTGTAAAAAAAATAATATCAACTTATATCAAATCTCTCATTCCTCTAAAAAATGTTTGAAATAGCTGTTGCCCATTCATTGCCTTCCTGAAGACAAATAATGTATACAAAACGCTCCCGTCTGGTTTAAGACCCCATCATAGTCCCGAGACTGCACTCATGAAGGTGGTAAATGACCTTTTAATGGCATCAGACCAAGGCTCTGCATCTGTCCTCGGGCTCCTAGACCTGAGTGCGCTTTTGACATCATCGATCACCACATTCTTTTGGAGAGATTGGAAACCCTAATTGGTCTACACGGACAAGTTCTTGCCTGGTTTAGATCTTATCTGTCGGAAAGATATCAGTTAATCTCAGTGGGTGGTTTGTCCTAACAAATCATTTGTAAGTTTCAGTGTTCCTCAAGTTTCCGTTAGACTCTTGACTAGAACCAAAAAATGTGATCATATTACCCAAGTGCTAACCTCTGGCTTCCTGTTAAGGCTAGGGCTGATTAAGGTCTTACTGCAAACCTACACATCATTACATGGACTTGCTCCTACCTACATATCTCTCCGATTTTGTCCTTCCATACATACAGTACCTACACGTACGCTACGGTCACAAGATGCAGGCCTCCTTATTGTCCCTAGAACTTCTAAGCAAACAGCTGGAGGCAGGGCTTTCTCCTATAGAGATCAATTGTTATGGAATGGTCTGCCTATCTATATGAGAGACGCAGACTCGGTTTCAACCTTTAAGTCTTTACTGAAGATTCATCTCTTCAGTATGTCCAATGATTGAGTATAGTCTGACCCAGGGGTGTGAAGGTGAAGTGCGAGGAACTGGAGTGACAAACCGCCCGGCACTGCCTGGCCATCCCTAGGAGGGGTGCGTCATGTCATGCCAGGCTTTTTTCGCTATACTCGACTTGAGTGGGTTGATTCACTGACGGTGATCTTCCTGTCCAGTTATGCACACCCTTGGGCTCGTGTGGTGGAAGAGATCTTTTTAGGCTATACTCAGCCTTGTCTCAGGGTAGTAAGTTGGTGGTCTGTTGATATCCCTCTAGGAGTGTGGGGGCTGTGCTTTGGCAAAGTGGGTGGGGTTATATCCTGCCTGGTTGGTCCTGTCGGATAGGGCCACAGTGTCCCCCGACTCCCACTGTCTCAGCCTCCAGTATCTATACTGCAATAGTCTGTGTGCTGGGTGGCTAGGATCAGTCTGTCCTATCTGGTGAAATTCTCCTGTCTTATCTGGTGTCCTGTGTGAATTTAAGTATGCTCCCTCTAATTCTCCCATCTCTCTCTCCCTTCCCTCCCATCCTTTCCTGGAGGACCTGCGCCCTAAGACCATGCCTCAGGACTACCTGGCCTGATGACTCCCCATCCCTAGTCCACCTGGTCATACTGCTGATCCTGTTCCTGCTGTTTTGCCTGTGGCTATGGAACCCTGACCTGTTCACCAGACATGCTACCTTGTCCGGGACCTTTCTAGGCAGTTTGTCCTAGCCACCGTGCTTCTACATCTGCATTGCTTGCTTATTTGCTGTTTTAGGCTCTGTTTCTGTATAAGCACTTTGTGACATCTGCTGATATAAAAAGGGCTTTAAAAATACATTTGATTTGATAATCTACAGGTGGGAACCTGTGCTGGAGAGGCATGGGTGCAGGGAGGACATGTTTAGGAGTCGTTGCGTCTGGTGTTGCAGTAGTCACTCCCCACATCACAGCAGTGGCTCAGGGTAAAAATGTGATTATGATAATAGCAGTAAACACAATAACTAAAAATCATTAAGTGAAGGAATGTACAATGCCATCCAGGTCCTAATATGGCTGCCGAGTTTCCCAGACTAAGATGGGAAAACAGGAAGCTGTGTCTGCTCAGAAACTCTGCAGAGAAAAATACCTTTGTTCACTACTTTGTCCCAAATAGAACCCTATGACCTATATGGTGCACTACTTATGACCATGGACCATAGGGCTCTGGTCATAAGCAGTGCATTATAAAGGGTAAAGGGTGCCATTTGGGATGTGATGGTAAAAGGACCTCACACAACAGTCCTCTCTCAATGCACTCACCTTTTTTGTCTGGTAAATATATTGACACTAAACAGGCTGTTTTACTCTTTAAAGGTTGTGTTCTGCTGTTATCATTGTGTTTGATACAAAGCAGAGCGGGAACAGTCTAAACATCAGTCAGGAGGTTTGACATTCATTCTCCTTCTCAGTGAATGGGTTCCAGGGCCTGCTGCCTTGCCTTGTGAAGGTCACTGTTAGTCTGTATTAGACAGGGTCATGACTGATGTAGCCTAATTCAGGACTAACTGAAAGGTAAAAGGACTGAAAGGTGAATGCCTACTCTCGCACGCACGCACGCACCCTCCCTCTCTCTCTCTCTCTCTCTCTCTCTCACACACACACACAGCTAGTCTATTGAGTAAAATTGTGGTGGATATAAACGGCAGTATGAAGTCGACTGTTTACTTTGACCAAATTCCTTTTCAAAACAATGATAAAGCTTATGTACACACACACACACACACACACACACACACACACACACACACACACACACACACACACACACACACAGATTCCCTGCAGGATGTGTACCCTAGTGGTTTCTACAGGAAGTCAAACCAGCTACACCAACGATTATATATTATATTGACAAGATAGTTCAGTGACCGCTCTAACAATGAAAATACATGTCCTCAAAAATGGAAGGCAGGCGGCAGGAGGCGAGATCAGTTCGGACCATTCTAGCCAATGAGAGAGCAGATACTTGTGTGAACAACAGGCACAGCTCCGATATAAAGTTGTTTTTTTTCTCCAAAGTTGCCAAAATCCCAAGTGCGTCCACTTATATCAGTGCATTCGTAACAACATAACCATTAGGAAACTTCTACTCAATGAAATAAGCCTCACATAGCAAACTAGAAATTCAATTTTTGTTGACCAAATTAGACACTCTCAATTCCGTGGTCTTATTTTCGTTGACAGATTTTGGGCGGAGTAAACCCTCTCGCTTCGCCTCTTCCTCTCTGGCTACACTCAGCCCATCTCCCAGCAAGACAGGAAGTGAGTGTACATCCTGCCAACAGAGGTCACTTCCTCTCTTTACAGTGAACTAATTATAGCCTAATTTAAAGTATCAGCTGGACTGGCTTCTCTCAAAGGGATTGAATGAGAATAATCTCTTTATTTTCCCCAGTTACCCTGTTGTCACAGACCATAATATCCTAAACCGGACAATGAACACACAATGAATCTTACCAAACTCCTATCTTCTCCATATTAAGTTACCTATTCTTCTATAGTCTACATGGTTCCTGCACCTAGCCAAATCCCCCCATGCCCTCTTTCAGTATTACATAATGCAACCATGTGTGCATCATCAACGGAGAGGCCAGGTGCAGAGGGTATAGTGGGGGTATAACAGTGAGGATACAATTAAGCAATAAGGCCCGAGGGGGTGTGGTATATGGCAAATATACCCCGGCTAAGGGCTGTTCTTATGCACGACGCAATGCAGAGTGCCTGGATACAGCCATTAGCCATGGTATATTGGCCATATACCACAAACCCCCTAGGTGACTTATTGCTATTATAAACTGGTTACCAACGTAATTAGAGCAGTAAAAATACATGTTTTGACATTCGCATGGTATATCTGATATACAACATCTGTCAGCCAATCAGCATCCAGGAGCCAAACTACCTGGTTTATAATAGGTTATGCATGCCAGTTTAGGATTCCACCCTGCCTCTGAACCCTGGCCTGCAGCAATCACAGCGCTGTTTTTTGGGTTAACACTGGGTCTTCATTCCAACCAAGCAGAAACATCTCTCTCTCTCTCTCTCTCTCTTTATCTCTCTCTCTTTCTCCCACTCACACACACACACAGACACGCACGCATGCATGCATGCATGCACACACACACACACACACACACACACACACACACACACACACACACACACACACACACACACACACACACACAGTAACAGAGTGTAAATGTACCTTGTGATATTCCGCTCTTCTCCCAATGTCCTTCTCCTGGCCTCAAATAAGAGAACACTGGGAAATTTTTCACTGGGGAAGAGTGAAGATGTCTGTTCAGATATAATAACGCACACACATCTTTTAATAACAAAATGCACTCTCTCTTACCATAGGGCGTTGGAGGAGAGATAGGAAATGCTGGTGTGGACGGGGCTATGTCACAGCTGTCCGTTACTGGAGTCTGTCCTTCATAGTCCACACTGTCCATCCTGGAGAGACGACCACACTGTAACACAGACACACCAGAATGATAGACAGTCAGGCAGACAGACAGGCAGGCAGGCAGGCGGACAGACAGACAGACAGACAGACAGACAGACAGACAGACAGACAGACAGGCAGGCAGACCGACAGGCAGGCAGACAGGCAGACAGCTAGACAGACAGACCGACAGACAGGCAGACAGACAGATAGACAGGCGGACAGACAGACAGCTAGACAGACAGACCGACAGACAGCTAGACAGACAGACCGACAGACAGCTAGACAGACAGACCGACAGACAGCTAGACAGACAGACCGACAGGCAGATAGACAGACAGACCGACAGATAGACAGGCGGACAGACAGACAGACAGACAGGCAGGCAGACAGCTAGACAGATAGACCGACAGACAGCTAGACAGACAGGCAGACAGGCAGGCAGACAGGCAGACAGATAGACAGACAGGCAGACAGATAGACAGGGCAGACAGACAGACAGGCAGGCAGACAGGCAAGCAGACAGGCAAGCAGACAGACAGGCAAGCAGACAGACAGATAGACAGGTGGACAGACAGACAGACAGGCAGACAGCTAGACAGACCGACAGGCAGACAGACAGACAGACAGATAGATAGACAGACAGGCAGGCAGGCAGGCAGACAGATAGACAGACAGCCAAACAGACAGACAGGCAGGCAGACAGACAGGCGGACAGACAGGCAGGCAGGCAGACAGACAGGCAAACAGACAGGCAAACAGACGGACAGACAGACAGACAGGCGGACAGACAGGCAGACAGACAGGCAGACAGACAGGCAAACAGACAGGCAAACAGACAGGCAAACAGACAGACAGACAGGCAGACAGGTGGACAGGCAGACAGACAGGCAAACAGACAGGCAAACAGACAGACAGACAGACAGGCAGACAGGTGGACAGACAGACAGACAGACAGGCAGACAGACAGACAGACAGACAGACAGGCAGGCAGACAGACAGGCATAAAGGCAGACAGGCAGGAAGGCATAAAGGCAGACAGGCAGATAGACAGCAGACAGGCGGACAGACAAGCAGATAGACTGACATCAGTCTTGTGATCAGTGTGTGTAGCTACTCTCTGTGTTGTAATGTAAACAGTCAGGCCATTCATGCTGCCGTGCCATAAGAATGGGTGTGAGAGCAGACCTGTGGCCCAAATGGCACCCTATTCTCTATATAGTACATTACTTTTACCAGGGCCTGCTTAGCGCTCTGGCCCAAATAGTGCATTATATATGGAATTGAGTGCCATTTGGGACGCAGGCAAGGAATCTCAGCTATTTAGACAAACAGCCTGACCACTACAGTTCTGCTTCACTCAAACTAACACATTAACTACTGTACTATAAAGTTAATTCAATGTAAATTAATCACAAACTAAACCAGGTGTTTTTAAGGTAGATTAACCATGAACACAGTCAATTGTTTTAAAGTAGATTAACCATGAATATAGCCAGGTGTTTTTAAGGTAGATTAACCATGAACAAAGCCAGGTATGTTTAAGGTAGATTAACCATGAACATAGCGCCAGGTATGTTTAAGGTATATTAACCATGAACATAGTGCCAGGTGTTTTTACTAACCGCATGATCATGATCAGGGAAAAAACTCCTAGCGTAATGACTACTACATGACTACTGAGTATGTATGTGGTATAACAGTTGTTGAGTAACCAGTAGGGGCTGGTAGAGGGTGGTGTGTGTACCTGGGTGGGCTGTAGGTTGGGGTGCTGCTGTGTGTGTGTGTGTGTGTGTGTGTGTGTGTGTGTGTGTGTGTGTGTGTGTGTGTGTGTGTGTGTGTGTGTGTGTGTGTGTGTGTGTGTGTGTGTGCGCGTGTGGACCTGGGAGGGAGGTAGGTTGGGCCTGTAGATCGGAGCGTTCTGGAATGTCTGTGCTCCGCCCCAACCAGGACTGCAGAATCCTGGGTAATCAGTGACATCACTGTCCTGTCTGTGCTTCCAGCCTGAAAAGAGAGAGGCAGAGAAATATAAAATGAGCGGGTGAGAAATTCAGAGAAGGACAGAGAGAGAGAGGGAGAGAGAGTAAGAAACAGACAGAGAGAGAGAGGGAGAGAGAGGAAGAAACAGACAGAGAGAGAGAGGGAGAGAGAGTAAGAAACAGACAGAGAGAGAGATGGAGAGAGAGGAAGAAACAGACAGAGGGAGAGAGAGTAAGAAACAGACAGAGAGAGAGATGGAGAGAGAGGAAGAAACAGACAGAGAGAGAGAGGGAGAGAGAGGAAGAAACAGACAGAGAGAGAGAGGGAGAGAGAGTAAGAAACAGACAGAGAGAGAGAGGGAGAGAGAGGAAGAAACAGACAGAGAGAGAGAGGGAGAGAGAGTAAGAAACAGAGAGAGAGAGAGAGGGAGAGAGAGTAAGAAACAGACAGAGAGAGAGAGGGAGAGAGAGTAAGAAACAGACAGAGAGAGAGAGGGAGAGAGAGGAAGGAACAGGCAGAGAGAGAGAGGGAGAGAGAGTAAGAAACAGACAGAGAGAGAGAGGGAGAGAGAGGAAGAAACAGACAGAGAGAGAGGGAGAGAGAGGAAGAAACAGACAGAGAGAGAGGGAGAGAGAGGAAGAAACAGACAGAGAGAGAGAGGGAGAGAGAGGAAGAAACAGACAGAGAGAGAGGGAGAGAGAGGAAGAAACAGACAGAGAGAGAGAGGGAGAGAGAGTAAGAAACAGACAGAGAGAGAGGGAGAGAGAGTAAGAAACAGACAGAGAGTAAGAAACAGACAGAGAGAGAGAGGGAGAGAGAGGAAGAAACAGGCAGAGAGAGAGAGGGAGAGAGAGGAAGAAACAGGCAGAGAGAGAGAGGGAGAGAGAGGAAGAAACAGAGAGAGAGAGAGAGGGAGAGAGAGGAAGAAACAGACAGAGAGAGAGAGGGAGAGAGAGGAAGAAACAGGCAGAGAGAGAGAGGGAGAGAGAGGAAGAAACAGACAGAGCGAGAGAGGGAGAGAGAGGAAGAAACAGACAGAGAGAGAGGGAGAGAGAGGAAGAAACAGACAGAGAACGAGAGGGAGAGAGAGGAAGAAACAGAGAGAGCGAGAGGGAGAGAGAGGAAGAAACATACAGAGAGAGAGAGGGAGAGAGAGGAAGAAACAGACAGAGAGAGAGAGGAAGAAACAAACAGAGAGAGAGGGAGAGAGGAAGAAACAGACAGAGAGAGAGAGGGAGAGAGAGGAAGAAACAGACAGAGAGAGAGAGGGAGAGAGAGGAAGAAACAGACAGAGAGAGAGAGGGAGAGAGAGGAAGAAACAGACAGAGAGAGAGGGAGAGAGAGGAAGAAACAGACAGAGAGAGAGAGGGAGAGAGAGGAAGAAACAGGCAGAGAGAGAGAGGGAGAGAGAGTAAGAAACAGGCAGAGAGAGAGAGGGAGAGAGAGGAAGAAACAGGCAGAGAGAGAGGGAGAGAGAGGAAGAAACAGACAGAGAGAGAGAGGGAGAGAGAGGAAGAAACAGACAGAGAGCGAGAGGGAGAGAGAGGAAGAAACAGACAGAGAGCGAGAGGGAGAGAGAGGAAGAAACAGACAGAGAGAGAGGGAGAGAGAGGAAGAAGCAGAAAGAGAGAGAGAGAGGGAGAGAGAGTAAGAAACAGACAGAGAGAGAGAGGGAGAGAGAGGAAGAAACAGACAGAGAGAGAGAGGGAGAGAGAGTAAGAAACAGACAGAGAGAGAGAGAGGGAGAGAGAGTAAGAAACAGACAGAGAGAGAGAGGGAGAGAGAGGAAGAAACAGACAGAGAGAGAGGGAGAGAGAGGAAGAAACAGACAGAGAGCGAGAGAGGGAGAGAGAGGAAGAAACAGACAGAGAGAGAGGGAGAGAGAGGAAGAAACAGACAGAGAGCGAGAGGGAGAGAGAGGAAGAAACAGGCAGAGAGCGAGAGAGGGAGAGAGAGGAAGAAACAGACAGAGAGAGAGGGAGAGAGAGGAAGAAACAGACAGAGAGAGAGAGGGAGAGAGAGGAAGAAACAGACAGAGAGAGAGGGAGAGAGAGGAAGAAACAGACAGAGAGAGAGGGAGAGAGAGGAAGAAACAGACAGAGAGAGAGGGAGAGAGAGTAAGAAACAGACAGAGAGAGAGGGAGAGAGAGTAAGAAACAGACAGAGAGAGAGAGGGAGAGAGAGTAAGAAACAGGCAGAGAGAGAGAGGGAGAGAGAGGAAGAAACAGGCAGAGAGAGAGAGGGAGAGAGAGTAAGAAACAGACAGAGAGTAAGAAACAGACAGAGAGAGAGAGGGAGAGAGAGGAAGAAACAGGCAGAGAGAGAGAGGGAGAGAGAGGAAGAAACAGGCAGAGAGAGAGAGGGAGAGAGAGGAAGAAACAGAGAGAGAGAGAGAGGGAGAGAGAGGAAGAAACAGAGAGAGAGAGAGAGGGAGAGAGAGGAAGAAACAGACAGAGAGAGAGAGGGAGAGAGAGGAAGAAACAGGCAGAGAGAGAGAGGGAGAGAGAGGAAGAAACAGACAGAGCGAGAGAGGGAGAGAGAGGAAGAAACAGACAGAGAGAGAGGGAGAGAGAGGAAGGAACAGGCAGAGAGAGAGAGGGAGAGAGAGTAAGAAACAGACAGAGAGAGAGAGGGAGAGAGAGGAAGAAACAGACAGAGAGAGAGGGAGAGAGGAAGAAACAGACAGAGAGAGAGGGAGAGAGAGGAAGAAACAGACAGAGAGCGAGAGGGAGAGAGAGGAAGAAACAGAGAGACGAGAGGGAGAGAGAGGAAGAAACAGACAGAGAGAGGGAGGGAGAGAGAGGAAGAAACAGACAGAGAGAGAGAGGAAGAAACAAACAGAGAGAGAGGGAGAGAGGAAGAAACAGACAGAGAGAGAGAGGGAGAGAGAGGAAGAAACAGACAGAGAGAGAGAGGGAGAGAGAGGAAGAAACAGACAGAGAGAGAGAGGGAGAGAGAGGAAGAAACAGACAGAGAGAGAGGGAGAGAGAGGAAGAAACAGACAGAGAGAGAGAGGGAGAGAGAGGAAGAAACAGGCAGAGAGAGAGAGGGAGAGAGAGTAAGAAACAGGCAGAGAGAGAGAGGGAGAGAGAGGAAGAAACAGGCAGAGAGAGAGGGAGAGAGAGGAAGAAACAGACAGAGAGAGAGAGGGAGAGAGAGGAAGAAACAGACAGAGAGCGAGAGGGAGAGAGAGGAAGAAACAGACAGAGAGCGAGAGGGAGAGAGAGGAAGAAACAGACAGAGAGAGAGGGAGAGAGAGGAAGAAGCAGAAAGAGAGAGAGAGAGGGAGAGAGAGTAAGAAACAGACAGAGAGAGAGAGGGAGAGAGAGGAAGAAACAGACAGAGAGAGAGGGAGAGAGAGTAAGAAACAGACAGAGAGAGAGAGAGGGAGAGAGAGTAAGAAACAGACAGAGAGAGAGAGGGAGAGAGAGGAAGAAACAGACAGAGAGAGAGGGAGAGAGAGGAAGAAACAGACAGAGAGCGAGAGAGGGAGAGAGAGGAAGAAACAGACAGAGAGAGAGGGAGAGAGAGGAAGAAACAGACAGAGAGCGAGAGGGAGAGAGAGGAAGAAACAGGCAGAGAGCGAGAGAGGGAGAGAGAGGAAGAAACAGACAGAGAGAGAGGGAGAGAGAGGAAGAAACAGACAGAGAGAGAGGGAGAGAGAGGAAGAAACAGACAGAGAGAGAGGGAGAGAGAGGAAGAAACAGACAGAGAGAGAGGGAGAGAGAGGAAGAAACAGACAGAGAGAGAGAGGGAGAGAGAGTAAGAAACAGACAGAGAGAGAGAGGGAGAGAGAGTAAGAAACAGACAGAGAGAGAGACGGAGAGAGAGTAAGAAACAGGCAGAGAGAGAGAGGGAGAGAGAGTAAGAAACAGGCAGAGAGAGAGAGGGAGAGAGAGTAAGAAACAGACAGCGAGAGAGAGGGAGAGAGAGGAAGAAACAGACAGAGAGAGAGGGAGAGAGAGGAAGAAACAGACAGAGAGAGAGAGGGAGAGAGAGGAAGAAACAGACAGAGAGAGAGAGGGAGAGAGAGGAAGAAACAGACAGAGAGAGAGGGAGAGAGAGGAAGAAACAGACAGAGAGAGAGAGGGAGAGAGAGGAAGAAACAGACAGAGAGAGAGAGGGAGAGAGAGGAAGAAACAGACAGAGAGAGAGGGAGAGAGAGAGAGGAAGAAACAGACAGAGAGCGAGAGGGAGAGAGAGGAAGAACACATAAAAACACTAAATACTGTAAAATTGCCTAGGGTCTAGAAGCTCTATCGGCGCAATTTTTCAAGATTTCAAAACTAACTAAATCACAGACATCACAACTGTTCAACACCCAGTTTTACCAGAACAACAATACTGTGTGTGGTGAACCCAGTAACAGTGTTATGTAATTATTATCAAACCTCAACCATCCTCAGAAGACGTAATATCTGTTCCCTTTAGAAAACACCACACAAATCAATCTCCTAAGCCACACCACCTCCACCACTAACAACAACAATAACTGACCGCACTGTAGGAAAAATAACTTGAGGAGAATGGGGAGAGAGTGGGTGTGACAGAGGGGAGAGGGTGAGATAGAGAGAGAAGAATATGAGCAGCACAAGGGCTACATTACAAGAACAGGAGTGAAGTTAAGCATGTACATCAGAGCAACTTGATCAGTTGGACCCAGTCCCAGACAGATGGAAAGAGAACATCTGGAAATGTTTGGGAATCTAGCATAAAGACCGTGTGTGTCGGTATCTACCATAGAGAGTAAACACACATTCCCAAATCCAGTTCAGGTGTTTTGGAAACCCTGCACTCCAGGGAAGACCTGCTCCGATTACAGAATGACGGTAATTCCAGACACTCTTCCGAACACCCCACTGAGGACCTTGCAGTAACTCACAGTGATTCATATCGCCATGGCAGCCAGATTCATATTCATATCAATGACAGCACGCTTTGAAGTGATGCAGAGGAAGGGAAACGCCATTGAGTAGCAACACGCATGTCCCACCCATACAGTACATACAGTACAGCACATACAGTACAATACATACAGTGCAGTACATACAGTACATACAGCAAATACATTACAGTACATACAGTACCGCACATACAGTACATACATTACAGTACATACAGTACATACATTACAGTACATACAGCACATACAGTAGAGTACATACAGCACATACATTACAGTACATACAGTACAGTACATACAGTACATACAGCAAATACATTACAGTACATACAGTACCGCACATACATTACAGTACATACAGTACATACATTACAGTACATACAGTACATACATTACAGTACATAGAGTACATACAGCACATACATTACAGTACATACAGTACAGTACATACAGTACATACAGCAAATACATTACAGTACATACAGTACCGCACATACATTACAGTACATACAGTACAGCACATGCATTACAGTGCATACAGTACAGCACATACATTACAGTACATACAGTACATACATTACAGTACGTGCAGTACATACAGCACAGTACATACAGCACATGCATGACAGTACATACAGTACAGTACATCTATTACAGTACATACAGTACATACAGTACAGCACACACAGTACATACAGTACAGTAAATATAGCACATACAGTACAGTCCACACAGTACATATAGTACAGTACATACATTACAGTACATACAGTACATGCATTACAGACATACAGTACAGCATAAACATTACAGTACATACAGTACATACAATACAGTACATACAGAACAGTACATACAGCACATAAATTACAGTACATACAGTACAGCACATACATTACAGTACATACAGTACACACATTACAGTGCATACAGCTCCGTACATACAGTACATACATGACAGCACATACAGTGCAGTACATATATTACAGTACATACAGTACATACAGCACATACAGCACAGCACATACATCACAGTACATACATTACAGTACATACATTACAGCACATACAGTACAGTACATACAGTACAGCACATACAGTACATACAGAACAGTATATACAGTACAGTACATACAGAACATACAATACATACATTACAGTACATACAGTACATACAATACAGCACAGTACATACAGCACAAAAATTACAGTACATACAGTACATACAGTATATACATTACAGTAAATACAGCACATACATTACAGGACATACAGGACATACAGTACAGTACATACAGTACATATATTACCATACATACTGTACATATATTACAGTACATACAGTATATACAGTACAGTACACACAGCACATACATTACCTGTACATACAGTACAAACATTAGAGTACATACAACACATTCATTACAGACATACAGTACAGTACAGCACAAACATTACAGTACATACAGTACATACATTACAGAACATACAGCACATACATTACAGTACATACAGTACATATAGTACAGCACATGCATTACAGTACATACATTACATACATTACAGTACATACAGCACAGTACATTCAGTACATACATGACAGTACATACAGTATATACATTACAGTAAATACAGTACATACAGCACAGTAAATACAGCACATACATTACAGGACATACAGTACATACAGTACATATATTACCATACATACTGTACATATATTACAGTACATACAGTATATACAGTACAGTACACACAGCACATACATTACAGTACATACAGTACAAACATTAGAGTACATACAACACATTCATTACAGACATACAGTACAGTACAAACATTACAGTACATACAGTACATACATTACAGAACATACAGTACATACAGTACAGTACATACAGTACATACATTACAGTACATACAGTACAGCACATACAGTACATACAGCACATACAGTACATATAGTACAGCACATGCATTACAGTACATACATTACATACATTACAGTACATACAGCACAGTACATTCAGTAAATACATGACAGTACATACAGTACATATATTACAGTACATACAGTACAGCACATACAGTACAGTACATACAGTACATACAGCACATTAAATACAGCACATACATTACAGTACATACATTACAGTACATACAGTACATACACTACAGTACATACAGTATATACAGTACAGTACATACAGTGCAGTACATAAGTACATACAGTACATACAGTACAATAAAGGTGAGGAACAGGGCTGCAACCACCAAAACACTTGCCCTGTCTCGTCTACCTGTTCTGTCTACTCTACCTGCTCTGTCTACCCTACCTGCTCTGTCTACACTACCTGTTCTGTCTACCCTACCTGCTCTGTCTACCCTACCTGCTCTGTCTACTCTCCCTGCTCTGTCTACCCAACCTGCTCTGTCTCTTCTACCTGCTCTGTCTACACTACCTAATCTATCTACTCTACCTGCTCTGTCTACACTACCTGCTCTGTCTACTCTACCTGCTCTGTCTACCCTACCTGCTCTGTCTACTCTACCTGCTCTGTCTAGCCAACCTGCTCTGTCTCTTCTACCTGCTCTGTCTACACTACCTAATCTATCTACTCTACCTGCTCTGTCTACACTACCTGCTCTGTCTACTCTACCTGATCTGTCTACACTACCTAATCTATCTACTCTACCTGCTCTGTCTACTCTACCTGCTCTGTCTACACTACCTGCTCTGTCTACTCTACCTGATCTGTCTACACTACCTGCTCTGCCTACTCTACCTGATCTGTCTACACTACCTGCTCTGCCTACACTACCTGCTCTGTCTACTCTACCTGATCTGTCTACTCTACCTGATCTGTCTACACTACCTGATCTGTCTACACTACCTGATCTGTCTACACTACCTGTTCTGTCTACTCTACCTGCTCTGTCTACTCTACCTGCTCTGTCTACTCTACCTGCTCATTCTACTCTACCTGCTCTATCTACTCTACCTGATCTGTCTACTCTACCTGCTCTGTCTACACTACCTGCTCTGTCTACTCTACCTGCTATGTCTACTCTACCTGCTCTGTCTACTCTACCTGATCTGTCTACACTACCTGCTCTGCCTACTCTACCTGATCTGTCTACACTACCTGCTCTGCCTACACTACCTGCTCTGTCTACTCTACCTGATCTGTCTACTCTACCTGATCTGTCTACACTACCTGATCTGTCTACACTACCTGATCTGTCTACACTACCTGTTCTGTCTACTCTACCTGCTCTGTCTACTCTACCTGCTCTGTCTACTCTACCTGCTCATTCTACTCTACCTGCTCTATCTACTCTACCTGATCTGTCTACTCTACCTGCTCTGTCTACACTACCTGCTCTGTCTACTCTACCTGCTCTGTCTACTCTACCTGCTCTGTCTACTCTACCTGCTCATTCTACTCTACCTGCTCTATCTACTCTACCTGATCTGTCTACTCTACCTGCTCTGTCTACACTACCTGCCCTGTCTACTCTACCTGCTCGTTCTACACTACCTGCTCTGTCTACACTACCTGATCTGTCTACTCTACCTGCTCTGTCTACACTACCTGCAGTCACCTGAACTGAAATCAACACGCTTGGCTCTAGATTACACCCATCTAAACATACTTTACATTGTTTGCAAGATCAGACATAACTATAATCTAAGTGTTCATATTCGGAAGTTGCTTTCATTTCAGCGCAACTAATTTCTAAACATTTCAACTGTATTAAAATACAGTTTACTCCACCAAAAATGTGTTCTTATAGATTCAACAGAAAGACAATATATTCATTTGAGCCTATTTCAGCCATTGCTGTGTTTTTTTTTTGGACAGGTCATTACAACATTTCTGCATTAGTAATGTTAACAGGGAAAAAAACAAAAGGCACGAGCAATAAAAGTATAAAAGAGTCATAGGAGTAAAATTAAAGCAATCAACCCTGCAAGATTTAAGTGACAATAGGATTTTGCACCCTCAAACACAGGAATTAGATGTCTGAAAAATCCATCCTCAGGTGGGTGGGGCATGTTCGTTGCTACTCAATGGTGTCTCCCTTCCTCTGCATCACTTCAAAGCTGTCATCGCGACAAGAATCTGGCTGCCATGGCGATATGAATCACGGTGAATTACTGTGAGGCCCTCAGTGGAGTGTTCGGAAGGGTGTCTGGAATTACCGTCATTCTGTAATCGGAGCAGGTCTTCCCTGGAGTGCAGGGTTTCCAAAACACCTGAACTGGATTTGGGAATGTGTGTTTACTCTCTATGGTAGATACCGACACACAGTCTTTATGCTAGATTCCCAAATAATTCAAGATGTTCTCCTTCCATCTGTCTGGGACTGGGTCCAACTGATCAAGTTGCTCTGATGTACATGCTTAACTTCACTCCTGTTGTTGTAATGTAGCCCTTGTGCTGCTCATATTCACCTCTTTATATTATTTCTCTAATCTTGATATTGAATATTGAATCGTTGGGAAAGAGCTTTTAAGAAAGCATTTCACTGTACTGTTTCACTGTACTGCCTTCTGTATCATGTGCACATGACAAATAAACTTGAAATAAACACACCGGACAGAACTAGCAGGGGGTAGCTAGGAAGGTAGAGGAACAAACCCCTCACTGATCATACTGTATGACTGGAAGTCAAAGTTCATATTTTTACCTTTACAGTATAACTTAGTTGTCACAATATCCCCTTGTCCTGAAACATACAGTACATACAGTAGAGTACAATATAGTACAGTACATAGAGTACATACTGTAGAGTACATATAGTACAGTACATACAGTACAGTACAATACATACAGTACATACAGTACAATACATACAGTATAGTATGGTAGGGTACAGTATAGTACAGTACATACAGTACATACCGTAATATGCAGTACATACAGTACAGTACATACAGTACAGTACATGCAGTAAAGTGCATACAGTACATGCAGCACAGTACATTAATACAGTACAGTACCTACATTACAGTACATACAGTACAGTACATACATTATAGTACATACAGTAATATACAGTATAGCATATACAGTACTTACATTACAGTACATACAGTACAGTACATAGAGTACAGTACAGTACATAGAATACAGTATATACAGCACAGTACATAGTACAGCACATACAGTACAGTACATTCAGTACAGAATAGTACATACAGTACAGTACATAGAGTACATACAGTACAGTACATACAGTACAGTACAATACATACAGTACATTTCAGTTCCACCTGCAACAACTACAGCTAAGTTTGATTGGGTTCTGCTATAGTACATGTACTCCTGGCTGTGAAGACATTTCTTCCAGTCGCTTAAAAAATATTTTAAAGATTTTTTTTTTTTTTTGTCATTTACTGTACTGTACTTATGAGGCCCTGATTTTACACTGCTTATATAGAAGTATCTATTACCGGCTTAAGCAAACTTTTACACCCACTCAGCAAACACAGTGGACAAGCCCTGGACCATGCCAGACTTCCCTTGGTTAGAAGGGTAGTTTCACAGCCAGGCAGTGTTACATTAAGGTGTATAAAGTGTCTGTGTTGAACTCTGCTATGAGAACATGTCCAAACCTAGCTCTTTACCTGCACCACTCTAAACATCTGAAAACTGGAACAACTTTATTTTCTTTAGCCTGGCATCTGGAATCATGTCACTGAGTCAGTCACTGAGTCAGTCAGTCAGTCACTGAGTCAGTCAGTCAGTCAGTCACTGAGTCAGTCAGTCAGTCACTGAGTCAGTCAGTCAGTCACTGAGTCAGTCAGTCAGTCACTGAGTCTGTCAGTCAGTCAGTCAGTCACTGAGTCAGTCAGTCAGTCAGTCACTGAGTCAGTCAGTCAGTCAGTCACTGAGTCAGTCAGTCAGTCACTGAGTCAGTCAGTCACTGAGTCAGTCAGTCAGTCAGTCACTGAGTCAGTCACTGAGTCAGTCAGTCAGACAGTCACTGAGTCAGTCAGTCGGTCAGACAGTCACTGAGTCAGTCAGTCAGTCACTGAGTCAGTCAGTCAGACAGACAGACAGATGTTTTATGGTATGTCTCTGAGGGATTCCACAATGGAAATCTTTAACAGTACAGCTGTAATGTATAAGCCCACTGTTGATCTGTTTCCTTTACATGTCCTTCCATAACCCCGCCTCTGTGAGATGGGGCCTCATAAATGTGATAATTCTACTGTTACTGAGGACAATAGACTGGAACATGGGAGGGAATAAACCTTGTGATTCTACTGTACATTTCCTTGTGATTCTACTGTATCTCAAATACATTTATTAAATTAACAGACACACAGGTATTTAATTTCAACAGGTTTCTATCTATCAGGTTTCTATTCTATCAATGGTACCCCGCTCTGCTAATATGGTCTTACCTGATTGGCTGGCGTTGGCATGTGTCATCGTATGGTTGTTACCATTGGTGTAGAGGGAGGTGGAGAGAGCAAAGGGGAGGGGTGTGTGTCGGGTGGGAACAGGTATGAAGGTGGGGTCCAGATCTAGGATCAGCTGGTTAAGCTGCTCGATGGACTCATCAATGTCTGTGGCTAACGAGGCAAGCTCCTCCTGCCCGCAAGGTTCCCCTGAGGGCAACGGTGTATGGGTGGTGTGTGAGGCGTGTGTGTGACTGTCTGTCTGTACGGGCGACCCCACCCCTCCCTCCACTCCTCTCTTCACCGACTCTCTGCTGCTGCTCCCCCTATTGGGCATGTCTGGAAGTGGCAAGGTGTTTGGACCAATCAGAGAAAGTGTTTCCACAGGGCTGTCCTGCCCCCTGACGACTATCTGCTGCTGCTGCACCCATGATTGGGTGGAGGGGGTGGAGTATCCACTTCCACTCTGGACCAATCCCTGGGCTTCAGGTATGCTCTCAGAGGAGAACGAGCCAATGCTAGCCTCGGGGCTAACCTCGTCATCATAAAGGATGTCTGACTCCCTCTCGCTAGGAGAGGCCTTCACAGGCTGCCCTAACCCAGCCTCATCCCCCTCCATCTCACTCGTTGCGTTACAGGAGGCTGGGAGGTCAGTTATATCCTCCAGATGAGGTTCCAGGCCGACCCCAGATAGTAGCCGCCTGAGCTGGGTAAGTTCGTCTTGACTGGGCCCTCTCTTGGGGCTCACTGCAGTAATACCTCCGGTCTTCTGGGAGGCGATAGAGAGGCCTGAGTCTTTGCTGGCTGAAAGTTTAAGGTCACTGGGGATAGGGCAGCTGGTTGCCAGGTGAAACGGAGCTCCTTCGTCACTACTTCCCTTCCTTACTCTGGCGGATAGGTTGCCATCGACAGGGCCCGGAATACGAGGCAGAGCTGAGTAAGAGGAGGAGAGGAAGAGTAAGACAGACAGCCATAACAAATAGTGAATATTTACACACATACTCACATCTACTTAGTCACACATATTACACGCTTTACAACCTACAACCCTCACCCTCCTGTCTTAGTCATCCTCTGACACACACATTCACAGATACATACACACACACACAGACGTTTGCCTTGTCTCCAGACCAGACACACTGCATCTAGATAACAGCAGTGTCTTTGTGTGAGCTCTACATTGCGTGTGTGTCTTTATCTGCATAGTTGCTTCTGTCTCAGAAAGAACACACCAAGCCTGACAGAGCAGAGGACCCCTCCCTCCACCTGGGCTCTGATATGACAGATAGCACGGCATTAGTCTGTTAGCTAGCGTGTTCACAGTCAACCACCAGCACCATTCAATATGCAGGCAACACAAACACATGCTACATCACATCGCCTAACACCTAGCTCACCCAGACCAGAATGGAATACATGGAATATGAATGAACAAATGAAGAATCTTAAGCCTATGGGACACAGACACTTTGGACAAGCCTATGGGACACAGACACTTTGGAAAAGCAGAAAGGAGAGACAAAATAACAGAGACAGTGAGTGATCAATGAGGTACTGTGAGAGGACACGGGTGGCAAGCTCAAACACACACACACACGTGACCTCTGAAGTGTAACCCTAACGTCAGAGTAAACCAGGAAAGACAAGTGGCTACTGCTGAGTCTCTACTCAGCTTTATAAAACTCCACAAAAAATTAAACACAAACAATTTCCTCACATACAGTGCTTCAAATCAAATCAAAATCAAATCAAATCAAATCAAATTTTATTTGTCACATACACATGGTTAGCAGATGTTAATGCGAGTGTAGCGAAATGCTTGTGCTTCTAGTTCCGACAATGCAGTAATAACGAGCAAGTAATCTAACTAACAATTCCAAAAAAAACTACTGTCATACACAGTGTAAGGGGATAAAGAATATGTACATAAGGATATATGCAAAAGTATTCAGACCCCCTGGATTTCTTTATGGTTTATTGTGTTAGAACGTGGGATTAAAATAGATTTTTGTCTACACAAAATACTCTAATGTCAAAGAGGAAGAAAAAACAATTGTATTTTTTGATAAAACATTTTTTTATCATAACAAAATGATATTCATTGCATAAGTATTCACCTCCTTTGCTTAGGCAAGCCAAAATGAGTTCAGGAGTCAAATTTGGTTTAACAAATCACATAATAAGTTACATGGACTCACTCTGTGTGAAATAATAGGGCTTGACATGGTTTTTGAATGAATTCCCCTTCATCTGCCCCTCATACATACAACATCTGTAAGGTCCCTCAGTCAAGTATTGCATTTCTAGCATAGATACAACTACAAAGACCAGGGAGCTTTGAGAAAGCCTCATAAAGAAGGGCAGTGATTGGTAGATGGGTAACAATAACAAACCAGACATTGACTATATCTTCATGCATGGTCAAGTTAATACTTATGCTGTGGATGATGTATTAAAGCACCCAGACACATCAACGATACAGACGACCTTCTGAACTGAACTGCAGGACAGGAATGAAACTGCTCAGGGATGTTACCATGAGGACATTGGTGATTTTAAAACAGCTACAGAGTTCAATGGCTGAGGATGGATCAACAACATTGTTGTGACTCCACAATAATGACCTAAAGAAGAAGAATACAAACATACAAAATGTTCCAAAACATGCATCTTCTATGCAACAAGGCGCTAAAGTAATACTGAAAAGAACAAAAATAGCAAAGGAATATAGTTTTTGGCATAAATGCAAAGCCTTATATTTGGGGCAAATCCAACACAACACATCACTGAGATACTGCCTCCTTATTTTCAAGCATGGTGGCTGCATCATGGTATGGGTATGCTTGACATCGGCAAAGACTGTGTAGTTTTTCAGGATGAAAAGAAACGAGATGGAACTAAGTACAGGTAAAACACTAGAGGAAAAGCTGCTTTAGTCTGCTTTACACCAGACACTGGGAGAGGAATTCACCTTTCAGCAGGATAATAACCTAGCCAAATCTACACTGGAGTTGCTTACCAAGAAGACAGTGAATGTTCCTGACTGGCCAAGTCACCATTTTGACTTAAATTTGCTTGAAAATCTATGGCAAGACTTGAAAATTGTTGTCCAACATTTTGACAGAGCTTGAAGAATTTTGAAAGAAATAATGGACAAATGTTGCACAATCCAGGTGTGCAAAGCTTTTAAAGACTTACCCAAGAAGACTCACAGCTGTAATCGATGCCAGAGGTGTTTCTAACATGAACTGACTCAGGGAGCTGACACCTCTGCAACAACTAGATTTGAAGTATTTTATTTCATTTAAAAGTGGAATTTAAAAGTGGAATTTTTCAACCACTTTGACATTACAGGGTATTTTGTGTAGATTGTTGTAAAACAGTACAATGAAATCAATTTTAATCCCACTTTGTAACACAATAAACTGTGAAGAATTCCAATGGGTCTGAACACTTTTGCAAGGCACTATATAGGATGATCTGGGGTAATCTGTTACTGTAAAAAAATAAAAAATAAACTTCCTGCAACAACACATGCATAGTAGCATACAGTGTGGTATGAAATTGCACCAGATGTTGATATTAGATAACACACACACAATTTCCTCCATCTGTGGGAAACTGTTGAGACATTTCCACCCTGAAGAGCAACAATAACATACTCTTACTGTAACAACACATGTATAGTAACATACACTCCTAGTGTATGTTACTAAACAATGTACTATCTAGAACTATCTATAAAATGTACTATCTAGAACTGTATTTGGTTATTTGGCAGTATTATAGGAGAACCCTTTGTTGGTTCCAGGTCTAACCTTTTTGGGTTCCACATAGAACCCTTTTCACCAACGGTTGTACATGGATCTATGGGGACAGCTGAAGAACCCTATTGCATTTGACCAGGGCCCATATAACACTGGTCAAAAGTGGTGCCCTATATAGTGAATAGGGTGCCATTTAGAATGAACTTCTTGTCTCATTCATAAAACTGCCTTAGCAGCCAGATTGTTGAATCTAAAGAGCAGTACAATAAATACATTATAGATGCATAGCTACCTCTATAACATGCTAACCTGCAACATGTGTGGGTGCTTCTGAACCGGTTATGTCCAGATGAATATCATAACAAAGCTACACACACACACACACACACACACACACACACACACGCACGCACACAAATACATAGTGAAGTCCCTCAGTCCAGCGAGACTATGATACTCAAATACCAGACATGCATGGTAAAGCCACACAGCTGGTCTAACAGACACACACAGACACGTCCCATCTCACTCATCACTATATGACATATTGAACAAGCAGCAACACAGACACAACTATACCCTGTAACTGACACTAAATCCTGTCACAACAAAACAACTCACTAACATCACTCACACGACAGACATTCACTAATACAATAAGTACGACAACAACTTAGAGCTACAACGTTCTCCCTATACCAACTGTAACACAACATCACATCAACTTACATCGTCACTAAATCTGGAAAAATGCCTCACTCCAGTCCCTTCAAAATGTGAGGGAGAGTAGGAGAGAACCCAGATGACAAACACATGGTTGAAGGGGAACAAGAAAGAGAAAGGAATAAATAATTGAAAAAGACAGAGAAAGAAGAGAAGACAAAGAGAGGATAAAGATAGAGAAGAGAGTGGTAACCGTTCAGACCAGGTTTTATGTAGAGCTCCTCTCCTCTTCTGTCGTCTCTCTTTCTCTAAGGCAGCTAAAGAAAGACTAGCAGAGAGTAACATTCTTTCTCTCTTTCTCTAAAGGTGCTAACTGCCCCCCTGGGTCCCCCTACGCGCTCTCTCTCTCTCTCTCCCCATCTCTCTCTCTCCTTCTCTCTCTCCCTTCCCCTCTCTCGCTCTCTCCTTCTCTCTTCCCCTATCTCTCCTTCTCTCTCTCCCTTCCCCTCTCTCGCTCTCTCCTTCTCTCTTCCCCTATCTCTCCTTCTCCCTCCCCTCTTTCTCTCTCTCCTTCTCTCTCTCCCCTCTCTCTCCCTCTCTCTCTCTCCCCTCTCTCTCCCATTCTCCCCCCTCTCTCTCTCCCTCCTTCTCTCTTCCCCTATCTCTCTCTCTCCTTTAAGCGCTCGACTCACCGCCTACTCTTACACTCCAAAAGATTCTGTTTTGCTCTGGGTATCTCTCTCTCTCTCACTCTTTCCCTTCCTCTCTCAGTACCTCCAGGGGGACGGTATGGAAACCTGCAACCTGAACCTGACAAAGTAGAAAGGGGGAGAAGAGAGACATAGGAGAGAAAGGTACAAGTCAGAGGTGATATGTAGAGAGTGATATGTAGCGAGAGAGAAGGGAGAGGGAGAAGGGAAAGGTAGAAAAGGAGAGAGTTGGAAAGAGACAGGGGGAGAGAGAGTGGGTGAGAGAGAGAGAGAGAGGGGGAGGGGAGAGAGAGGGGAGGGAGAGAGAGAGAAGGAGAGAGAGGAGAGAGAAGGAGTGAGAGAGAGAGAGAGAGAGAGAGAGAGAAAGAGAGAGAGGAGGGGAGAGAGAGAGGGAAAGAAAGAGTGGGGGAGAGAGAGAAGGAGAGAGAGAGAGGGGGGGGAGAGAAAGAGACAGTTTAACATATAGAGAGAAAGAGAAGGGGGTTCAAACTGAACCATCTGTGGCTGAAAACAACATTCTTCTGAGTTTCTGTTTTTTCTTTTTCACAGGCTGGCACCCTCATTATGTCTGTGTGTGAGTTTGTCTGTTTACCTGTTAATATACCGTGTCTGTGTGTGTGTGTGCATGTGTGTGTGTTTGCGAGTGTGTGTGTGTGCATATGTTTGCATAACTGTTTGCATGGTGCCTTGCCACATTGCTTTCCCAATGCGCGGTCTGTCTAAATGACATGGCTGCCGATATAGACCTGGTTTAAAACAGCTGGGACTCAAACCTCAACCACAGGCTGTAGTGATTGTTACAGTTGTCTGGTCCAGGGTAATGCGTGTGTGTGTGTGACAATACCTAGTCCTTTTGGAGAGATGTTACAATACCTAGTCCTTCAGCAGAGATGTTACAATACCTAGTCCTTCAGCAGAGATGTTACAATACCTAGTCCTTCAGGAGAGATGTTACAATACCCAGTCCTTCAGGAGAGATGTTACAATACCTAGTCCTTCAGCAGAGATGTTACAATACCTAGTCCTTCAGGAGAGATGTTACAATACCTAGTCCTTCAGGAGAGATGTTACAATACCTAGTCCTTCAGGAGAGATGTTACAATACCTAGTCCTTCAGCAGAGATGTTACAATACCTAGTCCTTCAGCAGAGATGTTACAATACCTAGTCCTTCAGCAGAGATGTTACAATACCTAGTCCTTCAGCAGAGATGTTACAATACCTAGTCCTTCAGGAGAGATGTTACAATACCTAGTCCTTCAGGAGAGATGTTACAATACCTAGTCCTTCAGCAGAGATGTTACAATACCTAGTCCTTCAGCAGAGATGTTACAATACCTAGTCCTTCAGCAGAGATGTTACAATACCTAGTCCTTCAGCAGAGATGTTACAATACCTAGTCCTTCAGCAGAGATGTTACAATACCTAGTCCTTCAGCAGAGATGTTACAATACCTAGTCCTTCAGCAGAGATGTTACAATACCTAGTCCTTCAGCAGAGATGTTACAATACCTAGTCATTCTGGAGAGATGTTACAATACCTAGTCCTTCAGGAGAGATGTTACAATACCTAGTCCTTCAGGAGAGATGTTACAATACCTAGTCCTTCAGGAGAGATATTACAATACCTAGTCCTTCAGCAGAGATGTTACAATACCTAGTCCTTCAGGAGAGATGTTACAATACCTAGTCCTTCAGGAGAGATGTTACAATACCTAGTCCTTCAGCAGAGATGTTACAATACCTAGTCCTTCAGGAGAGATGTTACAATACCTAGTCCTTCAGCAGAGATGTTACAATACCTAGTCCTTCAGGAGAGATGTTACAATACCTAGTCCTTCAGGAGAGATGTACTCATAGGAGTCCCGTCGAACCAGGGGGTCCCAGGTATCGTAGTCCACGATGACAGAGGGTCCGTTTTGCCAGTGACCACTGCCTTCAGATGACAAAACCATATAAAGAGAAATAAACAGAGAGCGAGAGAGAGAGAGACTGAGGGAGACTGAGGAAAATCTCCGTCATGGGTTTGTTGCACAACAGCCCAGCATTGTCAAGGGACACACTATATTCTGTAACAACATCAGCTGATCCCAGGAGAGGACCATTTTTGTTTATTTACTTTAAAAAATATTGTAGAAAGAATTCATATTTTTTTGTGTGAGTTTGTGTGCACACGTGCATGTGTGCGTGATTGAGTATGTGAGTGAGCAAAGTGGAGGTGTGTTTATGTGTATGGATGGTTGAATCCTGAGCTCTTTGCAGTTCTGCTCTGTCTGTTTCTTTGCCTGTATCTGGGATCTGCATTCCTGGGTGATGTGTGTGTGATAAGAGCCTTTATTGTTTCCTGTTGAGTGGAGGAGTGTGTGTTACAGAGCAGTGTGTGTTACAGAGCAGTGTGTGTTACAGAGGAGTGTGTGTAACAGAGGAGTGTGTGTTACAGAGGAGTGTGTGTTACAGAACAGTGTGTGTTACAGAGGAGTGTGTGTTACAGAGGAGTGTGTGTGTGTTACAGAGGGTGTGTGTGTTACAGAGGAGTGTGTGTGTGTTACAGAGCAGTGTGTGTTACAGAGGAGTGTGTGTTACAGTGGAGTGTGTGTTACAGAGCAGTGTGTGTTACAGAGGAGTGTGGGTTACAGAGCAGTGTGTGTTACAGAGGAGTGTGTGTTACAGAGGAGTGGGTGTGTGTTACAGAGGAGTGTGTGTTACATAGCAGTGTGTGTTACAGAGCAGTGTGTGTTACAGAGGAGTGTGTGTTACAGAGGAGTGTGTGTTACAGAGGAGTGTGTGTTACAGAGGAGTGTGTGTTACAGAGCAGTGTGTGTTACAGAGTAGTGTGTGTTACAGAGGAGTGTGTGTTACAGAGGAGTGTGTGTTACAGAGGAGTTTGTGTTACAGAGGAGTGTGTGTTACAGAGTCTGTGTTACAGAGGAGTGTGTGTGTGTTACAGAGGAGTGTGTGTTACAGAGCAGTGTGTGTTACAGAGCAGTGTGTGTTACAGAGCAGTGTGTGTTACAGAGGACGGTGTGTGTGTGTTACAGAGGAGTGTGTGTTACAGAGGAGTGTGTGTTACAGAGCAGTGTGTGTTACAGAGCAGTGTGTGTTACAGAGGAGTGTGTGTTACAGAGGAGTGTGTGTTACAGAGGAGTGTGTGTTACAGAGGAGTGTGTGTGTGTTACAGAGGAGTGTGTGTGTGTTACAGAGGAGTGTGTGTGTGTTACAGAGGAGTGTGTGTGTGTTACAGAGGAGTGTGTGTGTGTGTTACAGAGGAGTGTGTGTGTGTGTTTCAGAGGAGTGTGTGTGTGTTACAGAGGAGTGTGTGTGTGTTACAGAGGAGTGTGTGTGTGTTACAGAGGAGTGTGTGTGTGTTACAGAGGAGTGTGTGTGTGTGTTACAGAGGAGTGTGTGTGTTACAAAGGAGTGTGTGTGTGTTACAGAGGAGTGTGTGTGTGTTACAGAGGAGTGTGTGTTACAGAGGAGTGTGGGTTACAGAGCAGTGTGTGTTACAGAGCAGTGTGTGTTACAGAGGAGTGTGTGTTACAGAGCAGTGTGTGTTACAGAGCAGTGTGTGTTACAGAGGAGTGTGTGTGTGTTACAGAGGAGTGTGTGTGTGTGTTACAGAGGAGTGTGTGTGTGTTACAGAGGAGTGTGTGTGTGTTACAGAGGAGTGTGTGTGTGTTACAGAGGAGTGTGTGTGTGTTACAGAGGAGTGTGTGTTACAGAGCAGTGTGTGTTACAGAGGAGTGTGTGTTACAGAGGAGTGTGTGTTACAGAGCAGTGTGTGTTACAGAGCAGTGTGTGTTACAGAGGAGTGTGTGTTACAGAGGAGTGTGTGTGTGTTACAGAGGAGTGTGTGTTACAGAGGAGTGTGTGTTACAAAGCAGTGTGTGTTACAGAGGAGTGTGTGTTACAGAGGAGTTTGTGTTACAGAGGAGTGTGTGTTACAGAGTGTGTGTTACAGAGGAGTGTGTGTGTGTTACAGAGCAGTGTGTGTTACAGAGCAGTGTGTGTTACAGAGCAGTGTGTGTTACAGAGCAGTGTGTGTTACAGAGGACGGTGTGTGTGTGTTACAGAGGAGTGTGTGTTACAGAGGAGTGTGTGTTACAGAGGAGTGTGTGTTACAGAGGAGTGTGTGTTACAGAGCAGTGTGTGTTACAGAGGAGTGTGTGTTACAGAGGAGCGTGTGTTACAGAGGAGTGTGTGTTACAGAGGAGTGTGTGTTACAGAGGAGTGTGTGTTACAGAGGAGTGTGTGTGTTACAGAGAGTGGGTGTGTGTTACAGAGCAGTGTGTGTTACAGAGTAGTGTGTGTTACAGAGGAGTGTGTGTTACAGAGCAGTGTGTGTTACAGAGCAGTGTGTGTTACAGAGGAGTGTGTGTAACAGAGGAGTGTGTGTTACAGAACAGTGTGTGTTACAGAGGAGTGTGTGTTACAGAGGAGTGTGTGTGTGTTACAGAGGAGTGTGTGTGTTACAGAGGAGTGTGTGTGTTACAGAGGAGTGTGTGTTACAGAGGAGTGTGTGTGTGTTACAGAGGAGTGTGTGTGTTACAGAGGAGTGTGTGTGTTACAGAGCAGTGTGTGTTACAGAGGAGTGTGTGTTACAGTGGAGTGTGTGTTACAGAGCAGTGTGTGTTACAGAGGTGTGTGTGTTACAGAGGAGTGTGTGTTACAGAGGAGTGTGTGTTACAGAGCAGTGGGTGTGTGTTACAGAGGAGCGTGTGTTACATAGCAGTGTGTGTTACAGAGCAGTGTGTGTTACAGAGCAGTGTGTGTTACAGAGCAGTGTGTGTTACAGAGGAGTGTGTGTTACAGAGGAGTGTGTGTTACAGAGGAGTGTGTGTTACAGAGCAGTGTGTGTTACAGAGCAGTGTGTGTTACAGAGTAGTGTGTGTTACAGAGTAGTGTGTGTTAGAGAGGAGTGTGTGTTACAGAGGAGTGTGTGTTACAGAGGAGTGTGTGTTACAGAGGAGTTTGTGTTACAGAGGAGTGTGTGTTACAGAGTGTGTGTTACAGAGGAGTGTGTGTGTGTTACAGAGGAGTGTGTGTTACAGAGCAGTGTGTGTTACAGAGCAGTGTGTGTTACAGAGCAGTGTGTGTTACAGAGGACTGTGTGTGTGTGTTACAGAGGAGTGTGTGTTACAGAGGAGTGTGTGTTACAGAGCAGTGTGTGTTACAGAGCAGTGTGTGTTACAGAGGAGTGTGTGTTACAGAGGAGTGTGTGTTACAGAGGAGTGTGTGTTACAGAGGAGTGTGTGTTACAGAGGAGTGTGTGTGTGTTATAGAGGAGTGTGTGTTACAGAGGAGTGTGTGTTACAGAGCAGTGTGTGTTACAGAGGAGTGTGTGTTACAGAGCAGTGTGTGTTACAGAGCAGTGTGTGTTACAGAGGAGTGTGTGTTACAGAGGAGTGTGTGTTACAGAGGAGTGTGTGTGTGTTATAGAGGAGTGTGTGTTACAGAGCAGTGTGTGTTACAGACGAGTGTGTGTTACAGAGCAGTGTGTGTTACAGAGGAGTATGTGTTACAGAGGAGTGTGTGTGTGTGTTACAGAGGAGTGTGTGTGTGTGTTACAGAAGAGTGTGTGTTACATAGGAGTGTATGTTACAGAGCAGTGTGTGTTACAGAGGAATGTGTGTTACAGAGCAGTGTGTGTTACAGAGCAGTGTGTGTGTGTGTTACAGAGGAGTGTGTGTTACAGAGGAGTGTGTGTTACAGGGGAGTGTGTGTTACAGGGGAGTGTGTGTTACAGAGGAGTGTGTGTTACAGATGAGTGTGTGTTACAGAGGAGTGTGTGTGTGTTACAGAGGAGTGTGTGTGTGTTACAGAGGAGTGTGTGTGTGTGTTACAGAGGAGTGTGTGTGTGTGTGTTACAGAGGAGTGTGTGTGTGTTACAGAGGAGTGTGTGTTACAGAGGAGTGTGTGTGTGTTACAGAGGAGTGTGTGTGTGTGTTACAGAGGAGTGTGTGTTACAGAGGAGTGTGGGTTACAGAGCAGTGTGTGTTACAGAGCAGTGTGTGTTACAGAGGAGTGTGTGTTACAGAGCAGTGTGTGTTACAGAGCAGTGTGTGTTACAGAGAGTGTGTGTGTGTGTTACAGAGGAGTGTGTGTGTGTGTTACAGAGGAGTGTGTGTGTGTTACAGAGGAGTGTGTGTGTGTTACAGAGGAGTGTGTGTGTGTGTTACAGAGGAGTGTGTGTGTGTGTTTCAGAGGAGTGTGTGTGTGTTACAGAGGAGTGTGTGTGTGTTACAGAGGAGTGTGTGTGTGTTACAGAGGAGTGTGTGTGTGTTACAGAGGAGTGTGTGTGTGTGTTACAGAGGAGTGTGTGTGTTACAAAGGAGTGTGTGTGTGTTACAGAGGAGTGTGTGTGTGTTACAGAGGAGTGTGTGTTACAGAGGAGTGTGGGTTACAGAGCAGTGTGTGTTACAGAGCAGTGTGTGTTACAGAGGAGTGTGTGTTACAGAGCAGTGTGTGTTACAGAGCAGTGTGTGTTACAGAGGAGTGTGTGTGTGTTACAGAGGAGTGTGTGTGTGTTACAGAGGAGTGTGTGTGTGTTACAGAGGAGTGTGTGTTACAGAGCAGTGTGTGTTACAGAGGAGTGTGTGTTACAGAGCAGTGTGTGTTACAGAGCAGTGTGTGTTACAGAGGAGTGTGTGTTACAGAGAGTGTGTGTGTGTTACAGAGGAGTGTGTGTTACAGAGGAGTGTGTGTTACAAAGCAGTGTGTGTTACAGAGGAGTGTGTGTTACAGAGGAGTTTGTGTTACAGAGGAGTGTGTGTTACAGAGTGTGTGTTACAGAGGAGTGTGTGTGTGTTACAGAGGAGTGTGTGTTACAGAGCAGTGTGTGTTACAGAGGACGGTGTGTGTGTGTTACAGAGGAGTGTGTGTTACAGAGGAGTGTGTGTTACAGAGGAGTGTGTGTTACAGAGGAGTGTGTGTTACAGAGCAGTGTGTGTTACAGAGGAGTGTGTGTTACAGAGGAGTGTGTGTTACAGAGGAGTGTGTGTTACAGAGGAGTGTGTGTTACAGAGGAGTATGTGTTACAGAGGAGTGTGTGTGTTACAGAGCAGTGTGTGTTACAGAGTAGTGTGTACTACAGAGAGTGTGTGTTACAGAGCAGTGTGTGTTACAGAGCAGTGTGTGTTACAGAGGAGTGTGTGTAACAGAGGAGTGTGTGTTACAGAGGAGTGTGTGTTACAGAACAGTGTGTGTTACAGAGGAGTGTGTGTTACAGAGGAGTGTGTGTTACAGAGGAGTGTGTGTGTGTTACAGAGGAGTGTGTGTGTTACAGAGGAGTGTGTGTGTTACAGAGCAGTGTGTGTTACAGAGGAGTGTGTGTTACAGTGGAGTGTGTGTTACAGAGCAGTGTGTGTTACAGAGGAGTGTGTGTTACAGAGGAGTGTGTGTTACAGAGGAGTGTGTGTTACAGAGGAGTGGGTGTGTGTTACAGAGGAGTGTGTGTTACATAGCAGTGTGTGTTACAGAGCAGTGTGTGTTACAGAGCAGTGTGTGTTACAGAGGAGTGTGTGTTACAGAGGAGTGTGTGTTACAGAGGAGTGTGTGTTACAGAGCAGTGTGTGTTACAGAGCAGTGTGTGTTACAGAGCAGTGTGTGTTACAGAGTAGTGTGTGTTACAGAGGAGTGTGTGTTAGAGAGGAGTGTGTGTTACAGAGGAGTGTGTGTTACAGAGGAGTTTGTGTTACAGAGGAGTGTGTGTTACAGAGTGTGTGTTACAGAGGAGTGTGTGTGTGTTACAGAGGAGTGTGTGTTACAGAGCAGTGTGTGTTACAGAGCAGTGTGTGTTACAGAGCAGTGTGTGTTACAGAGGACTGTGTGTGTGTGTTACAGAGGAGTGTGTGTTACAGAGGAGTGTGTGTTACAGAGCAGTGTGTGTTACAGAGCAGTGTGTGTTACAGAGGAGTGTGTGTTACAGAGGAGTGTGTGTTACAGAGGAGTGTGTGTTACAGAGGAGTGTGTGTTACAGAGGAGTGTGTGTGTGTTATAGAGGAGTGTGTGTTACAGAGGAGTGTGTGTTACAGAGCAGTGTGTGTTACAGAGGAGTGTGTGTTACAGAGCAGTGTGTGTTACAGAGCAGTGTGTGTTACAGAGGAGTGTGTGTTACAGAGGAGTGTGTGTTACAGAGGAGTGTGTGTGTGTTATAGAGAGTGTGTGTTACAGAGCAGTGTATGTTACAGACGAGTGTGTGTTACAGAGCAGTGTGTGTTACAGAGGAGTATGTGTTACAGAGGAGTGTGTGTGTGTGTTACAGAGGAGTGTGTGTGTGTTACAGAAGAGTGTGTTACATAGGAGTGTATGTTACAGAGCAGTGTGTGTTACAGAGGAATGTGTGTTACAGAGCAGTGTGTGTTACAGAGCAGTGTGTGTGTGTGTTACAGAGGAGTGTGTGTTACAGAGGAGTGTGTGTTACAGGGAGTGTGTGTTACAGGGGAGTGTGTGTTACAGAGGAGTGTGTGTTACAGATGAGTGTGTGTTACAGAGGAGTGTGTGTGTGTTACAGAGGAGTGTGTGTGTGTTACAGAGGAGTGTGTGTGTGTGTTACAGAGCAGTGTGTGTGTGTGTTACAGAGCAGTGTGTGTGTGTTACAGAGGAGTGTGTGTTACAGAGGAGTGTGTGTTACAGAGGAGTGTGTGTGTGTTACAGAGGAGTGTGTGTGTGTTAGAGAGGAGTGTGTGTGTGTTAGAGAGGAGTGTGTGTGTGTTAGAGAGGAGTGTGTGTGTGTTACAGAGGAGTGTGTGTTACAGAGGAGTGTGTGTTACAGAGCAGTGTGTATTACAGAGGAGTGTGTGTTACAGAGCAGTGTGTATTACAGAGGAGTGTGTGTTACAGAGGAGTGTGTGTTACAGAGGAGTGTGTGTTACAGAGGAGTGTGTGTTACAGAGCAGTGTGTGTTACAGAGGAGTGTGTGTTACAGAGCAGTGTGTGTTACAGAGCAGTGTGTGTTACATAGGAGTGTGTGGTACAGAGTAGTGTGTGTTACAGAGCAGTGTGTGTTACAGAGGAGTGTGTGTGTGTGTTACAGAGGAGTGTGTGTGTGTTACAGAGGAGTGTGTGTTACAGAGCAGTGTGTGTTACAGAGGAGTGTGTGTTACAGTGGAGTGTGTGTTACAGAGCAGTGTGCGTTACAGAGGAGTGTGGGTTACAGAGCAGTGTGTGTTACAGAGGAGTGTGTGTTACAGAGGAGTGTGTGTTACAGAGCAGTGTGTGTTACAGACGAGTGTGTGTTACAGACGAGTGTGTGTTACAGAGGAGTGGGTGTGTGTTACAGAGGAGTGGGTGTGTGTTACAGAGTAGTGTGTGTTACAGAGTAGTGTGTGTTACAGAGGAGTGTGTGTTACAGAGGAGTGTGTGTTACAGAGGAGTTTGTGTTACAGAGGAGTGTGTGTTAAAGAGTGTGTGTTACAGAGGAGTGTGTGTGTGTTACAGAGCAGTTTGTGTTACAGAGGAGTGTGTGTTAGAGGAGTGTGTGTTACAGAGGAGTGTGTGTTACAGAGCAGTGTGTGTTACAGAGCAGTGTGTGTTACATAGCAGTGTGTGTTACATAGGAGTGTGTGGTACAGAGCAGTGTGTGGTACAGAGCAGTGTGTGTTACAGAGCAGTGTGTGTTACAGAGGAGTGTGTGTGTGTTACAGAGGAGTGTGTGTGTGTTACAGAGCAGTGTGTGTTACAGAGGAGTGTGTGTTACAGTGGGTGTGTGTTACAGAGCAGTGTGTGTTACAGAGGAGTGTGGGTTACAGAGCAGTGTGTGTTACAGAGGAGTGTGTGTTACAGAGGAGTGTGTGTGTTACAGAGGAGTGTGTGTGTTACAGAGGAGTGGGTGTGTGTTACAGAGTAGTGTGTGTTACAGAGGAGTGTGTGTTACAGAGGAGTGTGTGTTACAGAGCAGTGTGTGTTACAGAGCAGTGTGTGTTACAGAGGAGTGTGTGTTACAGAGGAGTGTGTGTGTGTTATAGAGAGTGTGTGTTACAGAGCAGTGTGTGTTACAGACGAGTGTGTGTTACAGAGCAGTGTGTGTTACAGAGGAGTATGTGTTACAGAGGAGTGTGTGTTACAGAGCAGTGTGTATTACAGAGGAGTGTGTGTTACAGAGGAGTGTGTGTTACAGAGGAGTGTGTGTTACAGAGCAGTGTGTGTTACAGAGGAGTGTGTGTTACAGAGCAGTGTGTGTTACAGAGCAGTGTGTGTTACATAGGAGTGTGTGGTACAGAGCAGTGTGTGTTACAGAGCAGTGTGTGTTACAGAGCAGTGTGTGTTACAGAGGAGTGTGTGTGTGTTACAGAGGAGTGTGTGTGTGTTACAGAGCAGTGTGTGTTACAGAGGAGTGTGTGTTACAGTGGAGTGTGTGTTACAGAGCAGTGTGTGTTACAGAGGAGTGTGGGTTACAGAGCAGTGTGTGTTACAGAGGAGTGTGTGTTACAGAGGAGTGTGTGTTACAGAGGAGTGTGTGTTACAGAGGAGTGTGTGTGTTACAGAGGAGTGGGTGTGTGTTACAGAGCAGTGTATGTTACAGAGTAGTGTGTGTTACAGAGGAGTGTGTGTTACAGAGGAGTGTGTGTTACAGAGGAGTGTGTGTGTGTGTTACAGAGGAGTGTGTGTGTGTTACAGAGCAGTGTGTGTTACAGAGCAGTGTGTGTTACAGAGCAGTGTGTGTTACAGAGGAGTGTGTGTTACAGTGGAGTGTGTGTTACAGAGCAGTGTGTGTTACAGAGCAGTGTGCGTTACAGAGGAGTGTGGGTTACAGAGCAGTGTGTGTTACAGAGGAGTGTGTGTTACAGAGGAGTGTGTGTTACAGAGCAGTGTGTGTTACAGAGTGTGTGTTACAGAGGAGTGTGTGTTACAGAGGAGTGGGTGTGTGTTACAGAGGAGTGGGTGTGTGTTACAGAGTAGTGTGTGTTACAGAGTAGTGTGTGTTACAGAGGAGTGTGTGTTACAGAGGAGTTTGTGTTACAGAGGAGTTTGTGTTACAGAGGAGTGTGTGTTACAGAGTAGTGTGTGTGTGTTACAGAGCAGTGTGTGTTACAGAGAGTGTGTGTTAGAGGAGTGTGTGTTACAGAGGAGTGTGTGTTACAGAGCAGTGTGTGTTACAGAGCAGTGTGTGTTACATAGGAGTGTGTGGTACAGAGCAGTGTGTGGTACAGAGCAGTGTGTGTTACAGAGCAGTGTGTGTTACAGAGGAGTGTGTGTGTGTTACAGAGGAGTGTGTGTGTGTTACAGAGCAGTGTGTGTTACAGAGGAGTGTGTGTTACAGTGGAGTGTGTGTTACAGAGCAGTGTGTGTTACAGAGGAGTGTGGGTTACAGAGCAGTGTGTGTTACAGAGGAGTGTGTGTTACAGAGGAGTGTGTGTGTTACAGAGGAGTGTGTGTGTTACAGAGGAGTGGGTGTGTGTTACAGAGTAGTGTGTGTTACAGAGGAGTGTGTGTTACAGAGCAGTGTGTGTTACAGAGGAGTGTGTGTTACAGAGGAGTGTGTGTTACAGAGCAGTGTGTGTTACAGAGCAGTGTGTGTTACATAGGAGTGTGTGGTACAGAGCAGTGTGTGTTACAGAGGAGTGTGTGTGTGTTACAGAGGAGTGTGTGTGTGTTACAGAGGAGTGTGTGTGTGTTACAGAGCAGTGTGTGTGTGTTACAGAGCAGTGTGTGTTACAGAGGAGTGTGTGTTACAGTGGAGTGTGTGTTACAGAGCAGTGTGTGTTACAGAGGAGTGTGGGTTACAGAGCAGTGTGTGTTACAGAGGAGTGTGTGTTACAGAGGAGTGTGTGTTACAGAGGAGTGTGTGTTACAGAGGAGTGTGTGTGTGTTATAGAGGAGTGTGTGTGTGTTACAGAAGAGTGTGTTACATAGGAGTGTATGTTACAGAGCAGTGTGTGTTACAGAGGAGTATGTGTTACAGAGGAGTGTGTGTGTGTGTTACAGAGGAGTGTGTGTGTGTTACAGAAGAGTGTGTGTTACAGAGGAGTGTATGTTACAGAGCAGTGTGTGTTACAGAGGAATGTGTGTTACAGAGCATTGTGTGTTACAGAGCAGTGTGTGTGTGTGTTACAGAGGAGTGTGTGTTACAGAGGAGTGTGTGTTACAGGGGAGTGTGTGTTACAGGGAGTGTGTGTTACAGAGGAGTGTGTGTTACAGATGAGTGTGTGTTGCAGAGGAGTGTGTGTGTGTTACAGAGGAGTGTGTGTGTGTTACAGAGGAGTGTGTGTGTGTTACAGAGGAGTGTGTGTGTGTGTTACAGAGGAGTGTGTGTGTGTTACAGAGGAGTGTGTGTGTGTTACAGAGGAGTGTGTGTTACAGAGGAGTGTGTGTTACAGAGGAGTGTGTGTGTGTTACAGAGGAGTGTGTGTGTGTTAGAGAGGAGTGTGTGTGTGTTACAAAGGAGTGTGTGTGTGTTACAGAGGAGTGTGTGTTACAGAGGAGTGTGTGTTACAGAGCAGTGTGTATTACAGAGGAGTGTGTGTTACAGAGGAGTGTGTGTTACAGAGGAGTGTGTGTTACAGAGCAGTGTGTGTTACAGAGGAGTGTGTGTTACAGAGCAGTGTGTGTTACAGAGCAGTGTGTGTTACATAGGAGTGTGTGGTACAGAGCAGTGTGTGTTACAGAGCAGTGTGTGTTACAGAGGAGTGTGTGTGTGTTACAGAGGAGTGTGTGTGTGTTACAGAGGAGTGTGTGTGTGTTACAGAGCAGTGTGTGTTACAGAGGAGTGTGTGTTACAGACCAGTGTGCGTTACAGAGGAGTGTGGGTTACAGAGCAGTGTGGGTTACAGAGGAGTGTGTGTTACAGAGGAGTGTGTGTTACAGAGCAGTGTGTGTTACAGAGGAGTGTGTGTTACAGAGGAGTGTGTGTTACAGAGGAGTGGGTGTGTGTTACAGAGTAGTGTGTGTTACAGAGTAGTGTGTGTTACAGAGGAGTGTGTGTTACAGAGGAGTTTGTGTTACAGAGGAGTTTGTGTTACAGAGGAGTGTGTGTTACAGAGTAGTGTGTGTGTGTTACAGAGCAGTGTGTGTTACAGAGGAGTGTGTGTTAGAGGAGTGTGTGTTACAGAGGAGTGTGTGTTACAGAGCAGTGTGTGTTACAGAGCAGTGTGTGTTACATAGGAGTGTGTGGTACAGAGCAGTGTGTGGTACAGAGCAGTGTGTGTTACAGAGCAGTGTGTGTTACAGAGGAGTGTGTGTGTGTTACAGAGGAGTGTGTGTGTGTTACAGAGCAGTGTGTGTTACAGAGGAGTGTGTGTTACAGTGGAGTGTGTGTTACAGAGCAGTGTGTGTTACAGAGGAGTGTGGGTTACAGAGCAGTGTGTGTTACAGAGGAGTGTGTGTTACAGAGGAGTGTGTGTGTTACAGAGGAGTGTGTGTGTTACAGAGGAGTAGGTGTGTGTTACAGAGTAGTGTGTGTTACAGAGGAGTGTGTGTTACAGAGCAGTGTGTGTTACAGAGGAGTGTGTGTTACAGAGGAGTGTGTGTTACAGAGCAGTGTGTGTTACAGAGCAGTGTGTGTTACATAGGAGTGTGTGGTACAGAGCAGTGTGTGTTACAGAGGAGTGTGTGTGTGTTACAGAGGAGTGTGTGTGTGTTACAGAGGAGTGTGTGTGTGTTACAGAGCAGTGTGTGTGTGTTACAGAGCAGTGTGTGTTACAGAGGAGTGTGTGTTACAGTGGAGTGTGTGTTACAGAGCAGTGTGTGTTACAGAGGAGTGTGGGTTACAGAGCAGTGTGTGTTACAGAGGAGTGTGTGTTACAGAGGAGTGTGTGTTACAGAGGAGTGTGTGTTACAGAGGAGTGTGTGTGTTACAGAGGAGTGGGTGTGTGTTACAGAGCAGTGTGTGTTACAGAGTAGTGTGTGTTACAGAGGAGTGTGTGTTACAGAGGAGTGTGTGTTACAGAGGAGTGTGTGTTACAGAGGAGTGTGTGTGTGTGTTACAGAGGAGTGTGTGTGTGTGTTACAGAGCAGTGTGTGTTACAGAGCAGTGTGTGTTACAGAGGAGTGTGTGTTACAGTGGAGTGTGTGTTACAGAGCAGTGTGTGTTACAGAGGAGTGTGTGTTACAGAGCAGTGTGTGTTACAGAGGAGTGTGTGTTACATAGGAGTGTGTGTGTGTTACAGAGGAGTGTGTGTGTGTTAGAGAGCAGTGTGTGTTACAGAGCAGTGTGTGTTACAGAGGAGTGTGTGTTACAGTGGAGTGTGTGTTACAGAGCAGTGTGTGTTACAGAGCAGTGTGTGTTACAGAGCAGTGTGTGTTACAGAGCAGTGTGTGTTACAGAGGAGTGTGTGTTACAGTGGAGTGTGTGTTACAGAGCAGTGTGTGTTACAGAGCAGTGTGTGTTACAGAGGAGTGTGGGTTACAGAGCAGTGTGTGTTACAGAGGAGTGTGTGTTACAGAACAGTGTGTGTTACAGAACAGTGTGTGTTACAGAGGAGTGTGTGTTACAGAGGAGTGTGTGTTACAGAGGAGTGGGTGTGTGTTACAGAGCAGTGTGTGTTACAGAGCAGTGTGTGTTACAGAGGAGTGTGGGTTACAGAGCAGTGTGTGTTACAGAGGAGTGTGTGTTACAGAGAGTGTGTGTTACAGAGGAGTTTGTGTTACAGAGGAGTGTGTGTTACAGAGTGTGTGTTACAGAGGAGTGTGTGTGTGTTACAGAGCAGTGTGTGTTACAGAGCAGTGTGTGTTACAGAGCAGTGTGTGTTACAGAGGAGTGTGTGTGTGTGTTACAGAGGAGTGTGTGTGTGTTACAGAGGAGTGTGTGTTACAGGGGAGTGTGTGTTACAGAGGAGTGTGTGTGTGTTACAGAGGAGTGTGTGTGTGTTACAGAGGAGTGTGTGTGTGTGTGTGTTACAGAGGAGTGTGTGTGTGTTACAGAGGAGTGTGTGTGTGTTACAGAGGAGTGTGTGTGTGTTACAGAGGAGTGTGTGTGTGTTACAGAGGAGTGTGTGTGTGTTACAGAGGAGTGTGTGTGTGTTACAGAGGAGTGTGTGTTACAGAGGAGTGTGTGTTACAGAGGAGTGTGTGTGTGTTACAGAGCAGTGTGTGTTACAGAGCAGTGTGTGTTACAGAGGAGTGTGTGTTACAGAGGAGTGTGTGTTACAGAGCAGTGTGGGTTACAGAGCAGTGTGTGTTACAGAGGAGTGTGTGTACAGAGGAGTGTGTGTTACAGAGGAGTGTGTGTTACAGAGGAGTGTGTGTTACAGAGCAGTGTGGGTTACAGAGCAGTGTGTGTTACAGAGGAGTGTGTGTTACAGAGGAGTGTGTGTTACAGAGGAGTGTGTGTTACAGAGCAGTGTGGGTTACAGAGCAGTGTGTGTTACAGAGGAGTGTGTGTTACAGAGGAGTGTGTGTTACAGAGCAGTGTGTGTTACAGTTAGCCAGTCTCTGCAGTGTGCTGAATACTGCCCCTTTCTGGAAAGAGCAAGAAGGCACAGGTTGCTTTGGTCAAATCTTTTGGCACAATTTCTGCTCACACACACATATTATGAAACAGACATATCTGTGTCTGTTCAGACTAACTGAACAGGTGAACAATTCTGATGTGGTGGTCTCAGAAAGATTGGTTTTGATTTGATAGTGAGTCATGATATTTGTCTGTTCTACTCTGTTCTGTTCTGTTCTGCTATGTTCTGTTCTGCTCTGTTCCATTCTGCTCCGTTCTGCTTCGTTCCTTTCTGTTCTGCTCCGTTCTGTTCTGCTCTGTTCTGTTCCGCTTTATTCCGCTCTGCTCTGTTCCGTTCTGCTCTGTTCTGCTCCGTTCTGTTCTGCTCCGTTCTGTTCTGCTCCGTTCTGCTCTGTTCTGCTCTGTTCTGTTCCGCTCTGTTCTGTTCTGCTCCGTTCTGCTCTGCTCCATTCTGCTCTGTTCTGTTCCGCTCTGCTCTGTTCTGCTCCATTCTGCTCTGTTCTGCTCTGTTCTGTTCTGTTCTGCTCTGTTCTGCTCTGTTCTGCTCCATTCTGCTCTGTTCTGTTCCGCTCTGCTCTGTTCTGTTCCGCTCTTTTCTGTTCTGCTCTGTTCTGTTCTGTTCTTCTCTGTTCTGCTCTGTTCTGTTCTGCTCTGTTCTGCTCTGTTCTGTTCTGTTCTGCTCTGTTCTGTTCTGCTCTGTTCTGTTCTGTTCTGCTCTGTTCTGTTCTGCTCTGTTCTGTTCTGCTCTGCTCTGTTCTGTTCTGTTCTGGTCTGCTCTGTTCTGTTCTGTTCTGTTCTGTTCTTTTGTGACGGCAGCTGACAGGATGTGTGACTGCAGGGTGAAGGGCTGTGACGGCAGCTGGCAGGATATGTGACAGCAGGGTGAAGGGCTGTGACGGCAGCTGACAGGATGTGTGACTGCAGGGTGAAGGGCTGTGACGGCAGCTGACAGGATATGTGACTGCAGGGTGAAGGGCTGTGACGGCAGCTGACAGGATATGTGACTGCAGGGTGAAGGGCTGTGACGGCA